>NC_057808.1:463011683-463030923 GCF_018294505.1 Triticum aestivum
CGGGGCGGCGGTTGAGGGGAGGACAGGGCGGCCGGGCTAGCGCGGGGGCGCCACCGGCCGCGGGTGGCGGAGGACGGCGGCTAGGCCGGCGGTACGTGCGGTGGTTACAGGAAGAAGACGAACAGTAGATCGGGCTGGAGGTTGAAGAAATCAATCTGACCATTCATTTCAAATCTGACGGTTGAAAACAGGTCGACTGACCCAAATCAAATATTCAGTCAACTTACCGCTAGCAAATCCCATACTTCTTTAAACACGGTGCAGACGCAGATGCTCACGCACACACGCTCGCCCCTATGAATGCACGCACAAACACCAATACGCCTATGAACACCTTCGAGAGACTGAGCCGACACATCATTTTGAGATTGACGAAGTTGTCACAAATGCCTTTTTAGTCGACGGCACGTCTCCTCCCACTAAACACACATCACTGAAAGGTATGAACTAAATTCAGAAAATTCAAGCACTGATGTTGAAGTCTAGAACTTGAACACATGATGGTGCTATACTGTCCAGCATTACACCATCTGCCACTGTGCTTAGAATTATTGTTGTTTGTCCTTCTTCCTTTATGAGTGAGCCTATTAAGCACGTAATTTTTGGCAACCACATTATGTAATCAATGGACAAGTTAGTTGGTATATGCATTATGTTCATTGGAGACCTAGCTACTTTCAGAAGTTGGACCACACAAGAGTTGTTTTCTTGTATCCCTCATGCTTTAATTGCTTCCATAAGTTTATCTCTTGACAGAACTTCTGAGTATCGTGATTATTAGGAAAGATAGGATAGTGTAGGATATTATTCTACCTTGCCTTGTACTCTAAAATGATCATGTATTCCTATATATATGTCCATGAGGCTGAAGCAAAACAACGAACTATTTCACCAATCTCTCTCTCCCTTCTAACATGGTATCAGTTTCCGGGTTCTAAACACTAGCCGTCGTCGCTTCCGCACCCGCATGCCGCCCCCGGGGCGATCGGCCTCCATGACCGCCATGGGGGGCCACACCGCCCGTACCTAGGGTTCGTCCACCGGTCGTGTTGACCGGCTGCCCTAGAGAGTCTTTTTCCCGAGCCCTTGCTCCTGGTTTTTTCGCTCTCTCGCCGGTCGTTTTGATCGGCGTCTTTCTTTTTGGTTTTCCAATCTATACTTGATCGGTTTGCGTCACCCGCCGCCGCTGTCGAACCCCGTGCGCCTCTACTCCGACACTGGCGCGACCGGCCGGCCTCCTCACCGACCCGGCAGCCTCGCGCGACCAGCAGCCCCTAACGGCCGTCGTCCGCGCGTTTGCCCGCCCGCCCCCCGACCCAGCGGCCTCGCGCGACAGGCGGCCCCTCATAGTCATCGTCCGCGCGTCGGCCCGCTCGTCGCCCCGACCCGGCGGCCTCACGCAACAGGCGGCCCCTCACGGTTGTTGTCTGCGCGTCGATCTACGCCGGCCATCACCGCCCTGTCCCCAAGTTCAGCGCACCCCTCCGCTAATTGAGCCACAAGCTGCCATTGCATCGCCCCGTCGGGCCGCAGCGCCGCTGCCCCGTGGCTACACCGATCCGCGCCGCCGCTGCGTCGCCCCTTCGTGCCGTAGTGCCGCGGCACGTGATCCCCGCCGCCGCCCTGAGGTCGTTCCCGTGGTTGCACCACCTCGCGCGCTGCCCCTGCGTCGCCCCTTCGGGCCGTAGTGTCGCGGCCCGCGGTCAACCGCCGCACCGAGGCCGTCCGCTCCAGGCCGTCCCCGAGGCTGCACCGACCCTCACGCTGCCACTGCGTCGCCCCGTCGGGCCGTAGCAAGCGTGGCACGCGATCCCTGCAACCACCCTAAGGTCTTCCCCGCCATCGCCCCGACCTGTCCGCCGCCATTGCGTCGCCCCTTCGGGCCGCAACGCTGCGGCCCGTGGTCCACCGCCGTCCACGTGTGTTGACTTTCACATGATATGCATCGTGCCGCCTGCGTTGGCGCGGGAATATCACCGTCCGCGCGGTCTTCGTCACGCTGTCGGGTTCATTATCGCCTACTTCGATCACCGCCGCCGCGCTCCTTCTCTAGCCACCGCCGCCACCACTACTCTTCTTCCGTGGCTCCACGGCGACTACCTTGACACCGGCAACCCCCCGACTCGACACTGACCATGGCGTTCTTCGCACGGCTACCTCGACGGCTGCACCACCTACGCTCTCGGCTACCTCGACAAACGGCACAAAGGGCTACCGTCTTGCTTGAGCAACCTCGTCGGTTTCCACTCCAGCCACGACTTCGCGATGCATCGACCGTTACGACTGTGGGGGGCGTCCGTTTGCTTACCTTCAAATTATTCTCCAGTCTCACCGTCTGCGTCGCTACCGTTGTGACTGCGGGGGATGTTGAGTATCGTGATTATTAGGAAAGCTAGGATAGCGTAGGATATTATTCTACCTTGCCTTGTACTCTAAGATGATCATGTACTCCTATATATATGCCCATGAGGTTCAAGCAAAACAACAAACTACTTCACCAATCTCTCTCTCCGTTTTAACAAGAACAATGAAAGGAAACATTGTTTGATGAATTATTGTGTCACATCATGTAGGGAAAAAGAGTTGTAGTAATCAAAATGAAAGAAGATGGCTTGAGGTGAAACTTCTACGCTGTCAATTTGTTTGGTAGATATACCTGTCGCTTTCTCGTGCGTCCTTGAAAGTACAAGTGCTCCCTGGGTGGTTTTGGTAATTAATGTCAACATATCTCTTGTTGGACTAATGTTTTTGTCTAGTATATTTCAGACAAGTTCAACAGATAGAGTGGCATGGACAAGAGGATGTGGAACCCCTTCAAGAAGCTAAGGACAAAAGATTGGCTCAAGCTCAAAAGCTCAAGACTCTACATTTTCATTTTAGTGATCCAAGATCACATGGAGTCCTTAGGAAAGCCAATACTATTAAAAGGGGATGAGGTGTTGCTTAATGGCTTGCTTGCTCAAAGTGCTTACTGATATGCTCCAAAGCCCTCAACCACTTCCTCATATCCACATCTGTCCCAAACCAAAAGTCAAACTCGGCCCCACCGATTTGATCTATCCGGCGCCACCGAGTTCATTTGACGTAGCCACTGCCAGAAACCCTAATCAATTCGGTCTCACCGATGGGATCCCGGTCTCACCGAGATGGGCGTGCAATCTCTCTGGTTCATGTTGCAATTATTTCGGTCTTACCAAGATTTGTAATCAGTCTCACTGAGTTTGCCTGACCAAGTCTCTCGTTAGCCTATTACCAAAATCGGTCCCACCGAGTTTGTGTAATCGGTCAAACCGAGATGAGGTTTTACCCTAACCCTAGCATATCAGTCCCACCGAGTTGATCATATCGGTCCCACCGAAATGCCTAACGGTCACATTATGAACTAAATCGGTCTGACCGAGTTTTCTGATTCGGTCCCACTGAGTTTAATGAATTGTGTGTAACGGTTAGATTTTGTGTGGAGGCTATATATACCCCCTCCACCCCTCCTTCATTCGGGAGGAAAGCCATCAGAACGCGCCTACACTTCTAGCATACATTTTCTGAGAGAGAACCACCTACTCATGTGTTGAGACCAAGATATTCTATTCCAACCACATAAATCTTGATCTCTAGCCTTCCCCGAGTTGCTTTCCACTCAAATCATCTTTCCACCAAATCCAAATCTGTGAGAGAGAGTTGAGTGTTGGGGAGACTATCATTTGAAGCACAAGAGCAAGGAGTTCATCATCAACACACCATCTATTACCTTTTGGAGAGTGGTGTCTCCTAGATTGGTTAGGTGTTACTTGGGAGCCTCTGTCAAGATTGTGGAGTTGAACCAAGGAGTTTGTATGGGCAAGGGGATCGCCTACTTCGTGAAGATCTACCCTAGTGAGGCAAGTCCTTCGTGGGTGATGGCCATGGTGGGATAGACAAGGTTGCTTCTTTGCGGACCCTTCGTGGGTGGAGCCCTCCGTGGACTCGCGCAACCGCTCCATCAACGTGGATGTATGATAGCACCACCTATCGGAACCACGAAAAAAATCTTCGTGTCTCCAATTGCGTTTGCATACTCCAAACTCCTCCCTTTACATTCTTGCAACTTGCATGCTTTACATTCCGCTGCTCATATACTCTTACCATGCTTGCTTGAAATGTATTGTGAATGTTTAAACTTGTGCTAAAAATCCACCTTAACTTGAAGAAACTAAAAACTGCTACTTTTCTTTGTTAAGAGTCTATTCACCCCCCTCTAGACACCTCTTCTCGATCCTTTCAATTGGTATCAGAGCATTGGTCTCCATTGCTTTGGTTTAAACATCATTGGAGGAAGATGGATGAGTCTACATTGGGGAGTCTTAGACATAGAGTGCCTATTCTTGATGGAGAATACTTACATGAGTGAAAAATTGAGATGTTTGTGATTTTCAATGAATATCATTTAAACAAGTACATTACTAGCCCTTGTGCACCTCATGTTGATCCCATGCATCCTACCCTTGATGAGTCTATTGACATGATCCGCAATCTTAGAACTGTTAATCTTATCACTAGAGGTTTGCCCAGAAATTTGCTTGGTTGCCTGCCTACTCTTGATTGTGCCTACACCATATGGAGATTTCTTGAGGAACGATTTCGAAACTATTCCTTGCAAAACTTAGATGAAATTCTTCATAAGTCTATTGCCTTGAGTAAGATGAACTCCAATGATCCTAAGTTTGGTGATTGTCTATTTGAGCTTACTAATCTTATGCGTGCCACAGGAGATGTTGGAATCATTAGCAATATCATCATCGAAGCCATTAGAATTCATAAAGATGATTATTGTGATGATCGTTTATCTAATGAATCACTCTCTCTAGGAATTGACCCATCACAAGACAATGTTGAACATGGATACTATGATGAGGATAATGATAGTGACTTTGATCTCGATGAGTCTATGAGACACTTTGGGCTTATGGCTAATCTTCGTGGCTACATGGCTGGAGGAAAGGAATGGGTCCTTGATTGTGGATGTACCGATCACATGACCGGAGATAAGGATATGTTTCATGAGCTTGCTGAAAACAACGGCCCTCGAAAGTATGTCACTTTTGGTGATAACTCAAAGGGTAAGGTGGTTGGCCTTGGTAAGGTGGCCATCTCACATGATAGCTCCATACAAAATGTTATGCTCGTTGAATCTCTTGGCTACCATTTACTTTCCGTATCTAGACTTGCTGACTTTGGTTTCAATGTCCTATTCACTGAAGTAGATTGCCAAGTGTTTCGTAGAGATAATCATAATATGGTCTTTATCGGTATACATAGAGGTGATCTTTACATTGTTGATTTCACTAAAAAGGCTCAACCTAGAACTTGCTTATTAATTGCTAAATCCTCTAACGGTTGGTTGTGGCATAGAAGATTAGGTCATGTGGGCATGCGAAATCTTGATAAGCTAATTAAAGGTGATCACATCCTTGGAGTAAAAGATGTTATATTTGACAAGGATAGATTGTGCAGTGCTTGTCAAGCAGGAAAACAAGTTGGAGGGAGTCACCCCATGAAGAACATCATGACCATGAGAAGACCGCTCGAGCTACTTCATATGGATCTCTTTGGTCCCAATGCCTACAAAAGTCTCGGTGGTAACTCATTTGGTCTAGTCATAGTCGATGATTTTTCAAGATTTACGTGGGTGTTCTTTCTTGATGACAAATCGCAGGTCCAAAAGGTCTTCAAGAGCTTCGCTAGGGAGGCCCAAAATCAATTTGAAGTGAAGATCAAGAAGGTCCTAAGTGACAACGGAACGGAGTTTAAGAACACAAATGTGGATACCTTTCTTGACGAAGAAGGGATTTCACATGAGTTCTCGGCTACGTACACACCTCAACAAAATGGAGTTGTTGAGAGGAAGAACCGGACTCTTATTGAGATGGCGAGAATGATGCTTGATGAGTACAAGACTCCAAAACACTTTTGGGCGGAAGCGGTTGAGACGGCTTGTCATGCAAAATCGCTTGTATCTTCACAAGCTACTCGGCAAGACGGCATACGAGCTCCTCACCGGTAACAAACCCCAAGTTGGATACTTTCGGGTATTCGGATTAAAGTGTTACATTCTTGATAAGCATCGTCATTCTAAATTTGCTCCTAAGTCTCATGAAGGTTTCCTACTTGGTTATGGCTCAAACTCTCACACTTACCGTGTCTACAACAATTTCACTCGAAAGGTTGAAGAGACGGTAGATGTGAAGTTTGATGAATCTAACGGCTCGCAAGTAGAGCAATTGCCAATTGATGTAGGAGATAAAGATCCTTTGGAAGCAATCCAAGACTTGTCTATTGCAAGGTTCGTCCAACGGAGGTGAAGGAAAGTACCTCGTCCGTCCAAGTGGAAGCTTCTACCTCACGACAAGGTGAACCAAGAGTTGACATGGAAGCATCCACCAGTGGGACACGCCAAGATGAAGAAAACGAGGAAGTACACCAAGATGAACCTCATCAACCTCCTTCACCACCACGACAAGAGAACGACAACGCCAACAATGAAGAAGGCCAAGAAGAAGAACAAGATGAAGAAGAAGATGTTCCACCCCGACCCAAGCAAAATCTCTCACGAGTTCGAGCAAGAGTTTCAAGGGACCATCCCGTCGAGCAAATCTTCAATGATATCCAAACCGGGAGAATCACTCGCTCTAAGACTCGTTTGGCTAATTTTTGTGAACATTATTCATTCATCTCTAGCATTGAACCTATGAAGGTTGAAGAAGCATTGGAAGATCCGGATTGGATAAATGCCATGCATGAAGAGCTACACAACTTTGAGAGAAATCAAGTGTGGACATTGCACTACAAAAAAAATACACTTCCGTGATGATACGTGTTTGTCATAGTAGGTCGCGTTTTTTGTCATGCATGTACATCCATGATGATTTTATGACAGAATCAGGATAGTCATACCTGTGCTGCCGTATAAGTGTTCCATGACATTACCAAAATTATCATCACGGAAGTGTGCACTTCCATGACGATAAATCGCGCGTCACAGAAGTGCTTTCGTCAAGGGTGACCGACACGTGCCATCCACCGTAACGGAATGCCGTTAAGCTATCGGGTCAGGTTTTGGATCCGATAACTCATTAACAGCCCCGACCAATGGGGATTTTCCACGTGTAAAATCATCATTGGCTGGAGGAAACACGTGTCAGCTCATCGTTGGGACAGATGTCATCCACTCATTGGACAAAAGGCGCCTATGATACGTCGACACGTGGTACGGCCCAACAGAGGCCCATTATTGTGAAAAGGCCGGCCCGTTTGACTTGGTCAAAAGGTGGTGGGCCGGCCCATGGAAAGCCTGTTAACGGCCTGTTCGCATATAGCCCATTTACAGCCCGCTAACCCAAGGCCCGTTACGCCCTATCCGAATTAGGCCCAGTAGCGTCATCTGGGCCATCCAATATGATTCCAACCCGTTTTCACTTCTGGCCCATGTATGGCCCATGACGTCTTTCGGCCCATATGAGGCCCTATGTAACTCTTGGCCTATTAACGACCCATGGTGAAACTAGCCCGTAATGAACAGTGTATCACTTTACACCCATTAACGGCCCGTGGTGAAACTGGCCCGTAATGAACAATGTATCACTTTATACCCATTAACGGCCCGTTATTCCGTTGGGCCGTTTCCAGCCCATGTTATCTATCGGCCTTCTCAGAGCCCATTTATTCTTGGGCTCATTTCCAGCATTCGTTTACTTACGGCCCGTTACTGTCATTTTCTGCTTGTTGGCCAAATTCAGCCCGTGGTTACAGTCGGCCCGTTTGTGGTCCGTTAATACGTTGGGCCGTTTTCATAGCGTCATCAAATACGGCCTATTAATGATGGCCCGTTATGGTCGGCCCATGAACGGACGATTCCAACTCTAGCCCGTTTACGGCCATAATGCGGCCTGTTATTGGCCCATGTTTGGCCAATCGATCATACGGCCCGTATAAGGCCCATTGATGATACGACCCGTAGAAGGCCCATTGTTTCTACGGCCCGTAGAAGGCCCATTGTTTCTACGGCCCGTAGAAGGCCTACTGTTTCTACGGCCCATAGAAGGTCCACTGTTTCTACGGCCCGTAGGAGGCCCAGTGTCACTACAGTAAATATTAGCCCATGGTTATTGTGGCCTAGTTTTAAAAAATAGGTTATTGCAGCCACTAGCAAACCACGGAACAAGAACTGCACTGACTACAAGCAAACAAATAAACAAGACAACAAGGAAATAAATAAGCAAGAAACTTATGCTAGGCTATCACGACTATTAGACATATTACATCCACTGGGCATCAAAGTTCGCCACCAGTGCAAATATAGGGAACAAAGCAGCATATAAACGCCGCAGCAAAACAAGTCCAGAACTGAAACCACTTCAGAAGAGTTCAAGAAACAATATCCTGGGTACCCATAATGCTGGCAAGATGCTTAGCAAGCTTATTAACTTTCTCTTGTTTGGCGCTTAAATCCTCCAGCGCTTGCTGTTGCACAAGAAAGTACGCATCTGAATTCTGCAGGGACTTCCTCAGTCCTTCGGCTTCTTGCCACAGCACAGCTGACTGATGCCTTTCAGTTTGTAGCTGAGACTGAAGAAGCCGAAGTGATTCAGGCAGCGAGTTCGAAGAGCCTATGCCAGCGGTACGGGCCAGTAACTCGAACACTACATCAACACAGGACTGTGGGGTTTTCTCACTGTCTACAAGATCGTTTGTATCACCTTTCTTGGAGACCAACAGGGTTGTCTCACTATCTTGAACCTTATCTGCATTACTTTCTCTACCATTGCATAGTGGGGTGCTCTTCTCCAATATTCTGTTTGCATACTACAAGAGAAACAAGCAGACACATCACAGGTTTAGCTTGTAGTATACGAAACTCATTTTGGTAAACCGGTTCAGTAGTAAGGTGGACAGGATAACAGCATGAAACAAACATATATCGATGTACTATGGTCACTGTATTGTCCATATGATTCTAGTTTATGTTCCCTAATCAAGATAGAGACACAGTTCAACTCATATATTTTTAAGACACAACAGCATAGACAGAATATAAGTGTGAGAAACTACACAGCATTGGCAGCAGTTGCAATGTGCATCACATGAGAACATAACTGTTTATACAACTTAAACTGAAATCAACATAGAGCAACAAGTTAGAACAGCAATCCAGTTAAAGAAATAGGTTTAAAACATACCTATTGTGCCATTGGAGTTTCAATTGGATCCTTCAAATTCGAAAGTAGTTGGTATGAGTAAATACAGTGATGCAATAGCAAAGGAGTATGGACCATAGCTACGGAATCTGACCTGAGAACAGTTGCTCTTCTGCTTTAAACGTGGAGTTTGGGTTAGCTGTGGTGGTCTTCGTGCTTTGGGCACTGCAGTAGCTTTACAAACTACTCGTGTGGGGGTACTCTGTGGTGGACATGGTGCTTTGTCAACTATAAGTGGGTTACTATCTGCTGGGGTTGCGGTTAGATGGGTTGTAGCTGGTTCTCTGCCCAACGGTGTAAGTGTGCAATCTGAAAGAGTCTCGATTATGTGTGGTGGGGCTAGTTTGTGGGCCAGTACAACCATGGTTCTATCTGCATCGACGGGTAGCACTGTCTTTTGTGAAGAACGGGTTTTTGCACCCTTAGATACTGCCATCACCCCTTCCAATTCAAATGGCTGATAAACAAGAAAAGAAATTGAACGTACAGACATTGTATGATAGACAGATGTGGTAATTCACATATATGTTGTCCAACCAAACAGGATAGCATGACACAGTTTCACATATATGATGCCTAACTAAATAGGATAGCATGACACAGTGTCAGATATATGATGGATAACTTAACAGGATATAATGGCATAATTCAACATATGATGAGTACCTCAACAGGATGACATGACAAAACTATATGATGTCTTTCTAAAATAGGTTGGGATGAAATAATTCACATACATGTTGTCTAAGTATACAGGATGGCATGATATAATTGACATAATTGATTCATATACTAAGCAGCTGGCACTCGCATGTATGATCTCTAAACTAAGCAGATAGAATTCAATATTGTGCATATGATGTCTAAACTAAGCAATGCAAGACACCATATGCATCATATGAGAAATATAAACAGTGCAACTTAGAGCATACACCTCAGGTGGGATATAGGACTGGTCATCTGTCTCTGAATCCTCCTCTGAGGAGCTCCCTGTAACCATCGAGATATATGGTTCAACAGGTACCATTGCCTGCTCTGAAGACCTTGTTTTCACTCCAGATTTTTCCATAACCGGCTCAAATGGCTGATACACATGAAGAGTAGTTCAATATACACAGATTGTCGACAAATGGAATACGTAATGAAAAAAAAAGATGGCATGAGATAATTCACATATATGATGCCTGGCTCCATGGCGGTGCATAATTCACATATATGATAACTGGCTGAAAAACATGGATTGCATAATTCACATATCTGATATAGAAAGCAAATAGGAGGCATTCACACAAAGCATGTCTAATCTAAGCAGATGGCATGGCAATGCAAGACACCATATGCATGATATGAGCAATATAACCCAGCCAAGTTAGAGCATGCACCTTGGGGGGGGGGAATACGACTGGTCATCTCTCTCTGTGAATCCTCCTCTGAGGAGCTATCTGTAACCAGCAAGAAATCTGCATCGACAGGTAGCACTGACTGCTCAGAAGACCTTGTTTTCACTCCAGATTTTCCCATGACCGACTCAAATGGCTGATGCACAGGAAGAGTAGATGAATGTATAAACATTGTTGACAAATGGAATACATTATGGAAAAAATATGGCACAATACAATTCACATATACGATGACTGGCTAAACAGGATGGCATTGCATGATTCACGTATATGATGCCTGGCTAAAGAAGATGGCATTGCATAATTCCCATATACTCCCTCCGTTCCTAAATATTTGTCTTTTTAGAGATTTCAAATGGACTACCACATACGGATGTATATAGACATATTTTAGAGTGTAGATTCACTCATTTTGTTCCGTATGTAGTCACTTGTTGAAATCTCTAAAAAGACAAATATTTAGGAATGGTGGGAGTATGATATAGAAACCAAACAGGTGGCTTTCACACAAAGCAAATCTAAACTAAGCTGATGACATATAAGATGTATAAAGTAAGCAATGCAAGGCGCCATATGCATGATATGACCAACATCAGCATGCCAGGTTAGAGCAAACACCTCAGGTGGTAAACAGGCGTGGTCGGCTCCTTCTGAATCTCCATCTGAACAGTTATCTTCCTCTGGAATACAATCTGGAAATGCAGGAGGGGGGGGCACTTCGCCCACCATGGAGCGGCGTCTGCATGACATTATATTCGCACAAAACGGTCTTCTCTTTTTCTCTACATGTTCAGTACGATTGTGTACAATATCTGACATGCATAATAAAAAAATAGTTAGATTTTGTAAGGCCTAAGGGGTGCATGCAAAAATCAAGACTGATGGTAGCAAACGAGTGGATGGATCCAAAACTAATGATAGCAGGTAGATTATAGCTTCAGTTTAAAAATATAGACAATGGATCATCTATTGTTTATTGCCCACCCAACATGAACCACATAGAAGACCCAGATGAACCAGATAGTTGACAGATACTATTCGTTGCTGGCTCGATATGAGACCCATGGGCAATTCAAAACTCAAGATTGAACGATAAAGTAGCAGGTAATAATAACCGATGTATAACGTAAGCAAACACGAAAGACTGCGACCTCTCTTCCGGAACTGTGTAGTCCTCAGGTTCATCTGCTCAGTCGATGATGGTAATGCAGTTGGCGTGGCTGCCGGCAACGGGGAAGATGATCTAAGGCGGCGAAAGGAAGTCCGCAGGGGGGATCTCTGCTGCAGTGAACGCTTCTGTCGATGGTGCACCTCAGGTGGGGTGGATGACGGCACGGCAGGAGCAGGACATAACACACAGAGTTTTCTTTGACGCCTATCTGAAAATGAAGTAAATCTGTAAGGGCTCCTTAGAATTGGAGGATTCTATAAACGCAGGGACAAGAAAAACACAGGAATAGGATAGGAATGCACGTGCAAAACAGAGCATTTGGAAACATAGGATTTCAGTCAACCTGGGTGTTTGGCTCACATGAATTGGAAGAACAGAGGAATGGAGAAACAAAGTGATGCGACGAGTGTACAACCTCTTTGGCATAGCCTTGTGGACCTCAGCATCATTGGGTTGGACGTGGGGGATGGTGATGATGCTGGTGTGACCGTCGGAGGCGGGGAAGAAGATCTGAGGCCTCTGGAAATGGCGCCGAGGGTACTGCTCCGCTGTGATGGACGGTTCCGTCGTTGAAGCAGCTCCGCTAAGGTGTACGGCGACGAGGCTGAAGCATGACAAGACAGATAACGTTAATCTGAAGTGGGACCCTAATATCATCTGCAATAGATGATGTAAAATACATCACCAAAAAGTGCTAGATGTAAAACGCATCAGCCGCGCCACGGCCGCTCCGACAGATGCTGTAAGTACTATTCACTCTGAACTTAACTGAAGAAAATGAACTTCACAGTCGAAACTGAATTTTACTATCGAAACTGATTGAACTAGTAATAGAGCATTGCAATAGATGTTTAGGGCGTTCGAGCACTAGTAGCGGAGAAGCAGTGATCTAAATCAGCATACGCTCGAGCAGGGAACGCACTAGCAGAGAGCAAGTCGTGCAGTAGCACCGCGAGCGAGTGCTAAAGCAGCAAGTCCTGTAGCTGCCGGAGGTCGTGCAGCAGCAGCAGCAGCGCAAGCGAGAGCAAGAGTAGAGCAGCAGCACGAATGAAAGCAGGAGCAGTGCAGCAGCGCGACCGACAACAAGAACAGAGCCGCGGCGCGAGCGAGAGCCGGGGCAGCTGCAGCTAGTGCCGTTGTGGAAGTTGCCGCCGAGGAAGCAACGACATGGGGGAGATACGCCGTGGATGATGTGGCCGTCGACGGTGCCGTCGATGGAGACACGCCATGTCTGCTCGGTATCGAGCACCGGCAGCCCCGTGAGATCGAATAAAAGATAAAATGCAGCGGTGAGTGTAGAACGTCCTTGGTGGCACCGAGTTGGCCTCGGCTTCATCGGAGGAATTGGTGAGGGTGCTGCGGTTCCGGTGGGGCAGGTCAAGACGGCGCTGTGGGGATTGAGGTGGCGCGATAGACGAGGCGAACGTCGGGGCAGCTCCTTGGAGGTGGAGGACGGGGCGGCTGATCCGGCGGGACGACGAGATCGACAACGGATCCTCATCCGGTGCGGTGGATGAGGGACGGCGAGCTGTTGCGGTGGACGATGTAGTCGGGGAAGAGTCTCCGGCTGGGCGGCGGTCGGGAGGCCGACAGAGGAGCGTGTGGTTTCGCGGGTTTTGGCGGCCTCGGTGTACGAATGGGGGGGATGAAGGGGGAGGGGTGAGCCAAGCTTAGGGACGCGCTTGTCCGAAATGTAGGGTAAGTAACCAGCGTACCCCCACCGGTTTTGACACCGCGACGTGGAGCTTCATTTCCGGCTGAGGGGTAGAAGGGCGATTTCGTGTGTTTGGGCTGTGGGAGCGATTTCGGATGAGGAGGGAGTTCTCGCGCGCGTCCAAATTTCGGGATAAACGGCGCGGCACGGGTTGAAGAAGCGGGAGTTTCAAAGCAGGTGAGACAAAAGATACTCGAGCTTGAAAATTTCGGGATAACAAGGTGCGGATTCCTTGTTCGGCAGAACAAACTTAACGTGTAAAAAAACAATTCATACAAGACACAAGAGAGTCATGTCCCCTTTTACTATATTGCTATAGATGCCATTGAAAAAACTTCAAGAAAAATGTAAAAAAATCGGGAGAACAAGATTACCCTGCACCGTACCAAATCTATTCGCACTTCCCTCAATAACAACAAAAAACAAATCAATTCCCACCAAAGAAAGAGTAATGTCCCTTTTTATATGATTACAGATGCCATGATCTCGAATTTCAATTTTTGAATCCACGTTATGTTGAATTCGAATATATCGTTAGGTGACCTTGCGGTTTATAATTGATGTACACTGGTAGAAAATAGGCCTTTAGTCCCGGTTCGCAAAGGCCATTAATCCCGGCTGTGCAACCGGGACTAAATATGCGTGACTAAAGGCCCCCCCCTTTAGTCGCGCCTCTTACGAACCGCGACTAAAGGCCCGTCCACGTGGGCGCCAGGAGTCCGTCGGGGCGGAGGACCTTTAGTCCCGGTTCTCGTGGCTAACCGGGACTAAAGGCCTCCTCCGCAGGTTTAGGGTTTTAGCCCCCCTAAACCTGGTTTCTTTTTAATTTGTAGTGTTTTATTTCTTTTATATTTTATTTTGTGTTTTATTTTAATTTTGATGAAGTTTCAGTACACATATTCTACGCTACTATATACATGCATATGAAATTTCAAACAAGAAGAATTCAAGAGGAATATATAATATATATTCAATCTCGGGTGACCATATACAACTTCGAACAAGTTTCCATACACAATTAGGATGGATGACCATATACAACTTCGAACAAGTTTCAATCTCGGGTATGCATATAAATTTCTTCGTCCTCGGTATAGTGTTCTCCTTTAGGATTGATGACTTCCCTCATGAAAAATCCTGCTAATTCATCTTGAATTGGTCGGAAGCGAGCTTCTGGACTAAGCCTCCTCCGCAAGTTATCCGTCGCCCTTCGCACGCTATCCGATGCCTTCCGCTCAGAGGTGTGTCTCCGGATGTTCTCACAAACATAGTATCCACATAGATTGGTCCCCGGTGGCTGCTTATCCACATTAACTAACCTTCTAAAATCTAGCTCATGTTTGAATTCACCGACAATTTCTTCTGAGAACCGTCTCCAAACCCTACAGAGCAAAGAAAATTAAATGAACAAGGGAGTTATTAGTTACTTGATATTAGGAAATGAACGAAAGAGACCGATCGATATAGAGCTCAAATGATTGAAAATAATTACTTTTGCATCATTTTTCTCATGTCGGCCCAACGCTTTGAATCCGAATCCATAGAGTCCATGATTAGAACTCTGGAGGTGTGAAGTTCAATATTTAGCAGAATCCAGTGGAACCTGCGGACACGTTACATGCACTGTCATGCATAACTCATCGATTAGACATACCATGCATGGAGTAAACAAAAGAGAATGGGCACAAGAGAGAAACACTCACCCAAAATGGTAAGGAAATAGAATATGACTTTTGAGTTGATGCTTTCTAAGAAACTTGTACAAGTCTTTCTCCACGTCTTCGGGGTGATTTTGTAACACATGTCCATTAACGATATGTGGGTCAATGAACCCAACATCATGGATGTTTCTTATTTTGCATTCCCAAATCTTCAATCTGCATAATAGCGTACGCAACAATATAGTTAGGACAATATATATATATATATATATAGTGCAGGCAATGAAGAACGAGATGAGGTAGAAATAAATCACTTACAGAACGTAGCAACTCAGGATAGATTTGTCGAGCTCGCGCAGATTGAACAGCTGGAACAATTCACTCATATGAACTTGTACAGAGTACCGTTTGGTGTGATGCTCCTTTGTAACATCCGCATAAACATATTCTTTGCCGGCCCATGTTATGAAATGCTTGTACCAACGTAGCAGATTTCGCATTTGTGGTGGTAGACTCTTTTCCCGCGCAGGCTCGACGAGAGGCCCATTCCGCACATATTGTAATGCTATCTCACATACTGGCGCATCCTCAAGGCCTAACGAGGCACGAAGAGTCAAACCCATCTCGGACTCTTGTTTCATGGCACTCGCTACAGTAAATCCAAGTGCTGCCGCAGCTGCTATGATCTCGGGGTCCTCTTCCGGACCGGCTTTCACTATGAGCGGGGGGATCGATTGTTTATTCTACATCCCGAGCTGGTCAACTTGTTTCCCGCTTTTTTTTACTTTCTTCTTTCTCCTCCTTCAATATTTTTGCTTGCCTACGAAGTTCATGTCCATAGTCGTCAGGCATATTCAGCTCGGCTTGGGACGGTGTCGTCAAAAAATCCTTAGCCCACTTCTTTTGCTTCTCAGTGAATACTTGCTTGGGCTCAGGCTCTTTTATCGCCTTCGTATCCGCCTTCCATTTCTCATAATGAGCAGACGCGGCCAATTTGGTTTCAGCTTCACTAAGTTCCCAAGGCCTTGGGAGGAGAGGCTTCAGTGATGCCTCCGGTACCCTTGTGGTCTTAGGTACATAAGGGTCCGGGTTAATAGTCCAGGAGCGGGTTTCCTTGCTGTCTGCATGCTTCTGCTTCTTCGCCGGAGGTGGATTGGGGGGCGTCGTACCCGCTGGAGGAGGATTGGGGGGCGTCGTACCCGCCGGAGGAGGATTGGGGGGGTGGCTGCTTACCCGCCGGACGTTGTGGATCGGGGGACGGTGTCGAATGGCGTGAAGGAGGTGTAGGTGAACCACCACGACCACCACCACCACCACCACCACCACCATCGGAGGGGGGTGGACTTGTTAGCCTTGGCGCCTCGCCTGGAAACACTATGTACTTCTTTTTCCATAGAATGATCTGGCGCTTGACATCTCCAAGTCTTCTCTCCCCTTCGGGTGTAGCTTTGTCAATCTCCAGGTCCTCAAACTCTTGGACTATGTCTTCCACCGTGACACAAGCATAGCCATATGCAATGGGGTTGTTGTGGTGGAGTGCTCTAGGTGTACAGGGTAAAGCACTGTCGGTAGCTACCTTCATGGAAACGTTCCCCACGGGATAATGCAGATCACATTCTTTCATCTCCTTTACATCATCCACGGGGTAGTGAGGCTCCGGTGCACGAATCTCGATCGTCGGTGCATTAGCACCAGGCGGAGCATCCGTGGAAGCCACGCTGCTTCTCCGCTGCTGGCTTCCGCGATCCGCTTCATGATCTTCATGCGGCCCTGCAGCCGATTTTTCTTTTACTAGTTCATGCACGGTCTGCTTCAACTCATGGAGTTCCGATGCAAACTTCGCCAAAAGATCTGCATCCCGGTCTGTCTTTCTCTTACGGCTTCTGTAACAGTACGGGTCATTGTCCTAGGAAAACCCTACTTTCCACGGAATTCTGCCTTTGCCTCGTACATGTCCTCTGTGTTCATCATTCCCGAGGGCTGTTGTCAGTGCGTCTTTCTCTCTGTTGAACTTGATCAAGCCCTCTTGAGCTTGGGTCATTGCGTCAATAAGGGCTTGGGTGGGAGCAAACTTTTTCTTCCGGTGAACACACACCCCTGTCTTTGGGTCTAGCAATCCCCCATGCCCGTGCCACCAGCTTTTGGCCCTTGGGTCCCATCCCTCTGTACCTAGAGGGATTCCTCGCACCCTCAGGTCCTCCTCCATCTTCTGCCACTTAGGCTCCGAAAGGCGGTATCCTCCTGGCCCCATAATATGATGGTACTTTTTCTTACTCGCATTATCCTTATTTTTTTCGATATTTCCTTGAAATGCTCCGATTTCTTTTGCCTCACAAATTCTGGCCAATCATCTTTCAGTTTCTCATGTTGTCCATTGAAATCCGGAGTCTTGCCCTTGTTGACATAGTCACGGGTTAAATTTTTCTTGAAGTTCCGGAATGCTTCGGCCATCTTCTGAAGAGCGAACTCTTTAACTAGCCTCCTCCTCTCACGTCCACCCAGAACCTCATTACCGAATTCATCGACTTTGTTGTATTCCGGAGGTAGAATGAAATGTTCCATAAGCTTTCTCCAGCAATCCTTTTTCGTTCTCTTGTCGACAAAACTGAAACCAAGACGTGCCTTCTTTGGCTCCTTCCATTCCTGGACGGTGATCGGGATGTTGTCTCTAACAACGACTCCGCATTGGTTGATAAACTTTGAGGTGTGCTGTAGGGGCTTGCCGGTTTCACTGACAAAATCAATGGTATATGTTTCTCCTGTTTTCATCGCCTTGGATTTGCCACGCTTTGTCGTACTCGATCCGGCCGCGTGCTAAAAAAAGAAAGAGAGTCGCGCGCGTTAATACATATGTATTCACATTTCAGTAAGTTTGTATCACGAGAGGCTCAATGTATATATATACCTCGCCGGAGGTGGTTGCTACTTGCAATTCGAGATCGTCGTTTGTTGACGGTTGACCTCCGTCGACAATGTCCGTTCCTTCACCTTCTTGATCATCGACAATGTCTGTTCCACCATCAAAGTTCAGAAAAGAAGAGACTACATCCTCTTCTTGCTCATCTTCTGAGCCCGACACATAAGGAATCTCGTTGTTTATGATGCCCATTAAATAACGTTCAGCCTCCGGATCCCTAAGCGGCTCGGCTCTATCGTCCGCCATATGTCACTCCTGCATGTAGTAAAAATTAATTAAGTATAAAGGAATTAAAAAATAAGATTAAGGGGACATAGAGGAGGAGCAGCGACGGTTGAATGATTAAGAGCTATTAATTTTTGCTTTCATTTCAGCCATTTTTGGAAAACAACAAAAACAGAAATACTTTAGATGTCAAACTGCATGTATAAGGTTGAAAACATGTGCCAAATGTTTCACTGAACATTTTGAGGTATTAAACATAATTTTTGGATAATTACTTAATTAGTCATCCCATTTTCTTTTTCCTTTTCTTTTATGACCAGAACAGAAAATTGATGTTTTTTGGTCAAATTTATACAATTATTCCCAAATAAAATACCATTGTGTATATTTTGTTAAGACAAAATTTTAGAGCTCAAGTTTGCTCAATTTGAGTTAACAGAATTCAAGTTATGAATTTTGCAAGTTTCCATTTTTAGTTCCCTCTCTGCACTCTCTCTCTCTCTGGTCTCTCTCTCTCGCTCGCTGACGGGTGACCACCGGCACGGGCACGCACGGCGGCGCCGTTTCCGCACGCGCGCGAGGCTGGCAAGTCGCGCATCCAGTACGCGGCGACGAGGAGGACGGCAGGCGGCGGCGGGCGAGAAGACGACGGCGGCGGTCCCCTCTTCTTCTAGGCACGCGAGGAGGACGGCAGGCGGCGGCGGGCACCTACCGGAGACGATGGCGGCGCGGAGAAGACGAGGGCGGCGCCACGGAGAAGACGAGGTCCTGGATGCGTTTGGTGGTTAGCGCGGAGAAGACGAGGGCCGCGGAGAATATATAGGGCAAGCCTTTAGTCCCGGTTGGGGACACCAACCGCGACTAAAGGTACCCTTTAGTCGCGGTTGGTTGGGGACACCAACCGCGACTAAAGGTACCCATT
>NC_057808.1:463031731-463042895 GCF_018294505.1 Triticum aestivum
TTCACCAAACATATTATAATCTTCTGACATGTCTGTCTTGTCCTCCACTCCCACGATGTTTCTTTTCCCTGAAAGAACAATGTGGCGCTTTGGATCATCGCATGATGTACTGATCGTTTTCTTATCTTTCCGTTTCCTCGGTTTGCTACTCATGTCCTTCAAATAAAAAACCTGAGCGACATCTTTGGCAAGGACGAATGGTTCGTCAAGGTAACCAAGATTGTTGAAATCCACCATTGTCATTCCGTATTGCTCGTCCACCTTTACCCCACCTCCTATTAGCTTGAACCATTTGCACCGGAACAAAGGGACCTTAAAGGAGGGTCCATAGTCAAGTTCCCATATCTCCTCTATGTAACCATAATATGTGACCTTTTGCCCATTCTCGGTTGCTGCATCAAAGCGGACACCACTGTTTTGGTTGGTGCTCTTTTTATCTTGGGCGATGGTGTAAAATGTATTCCTATTTATCTCGTTTCACGACCGGTTTTCCAATAAAAATATTTATTGAGAGACCGATTCCTTTTTCGGACCAGTAGAGAAGAATTCCTTCTTACTGGTAGACAAAATCTTGATCACAGAAGAAAAATACCAGGAGTACTGAATATAATACAAAGTTGAGCGGAGACTGCTCAACAATTTATTACAAACACGCCAATAATACATAAAGACGGGTAGGGTGGCAAATCTACTGACTCACGATAAAAGTGGTGGTGGTAATATCACAGCAAAGTGGGTGATATGACTCCTGAAAACTAACAGCTCTTCGAGCGTCGGAGTGAGGCTCGAGGAGACTTATTGCGGGTGGCGGAAGCGTATATGATACAAGTGACCAATATCCAGGATCGCACGGGACTGACTGGGACTCCTCTAGGCGTCGGACTCACTATCAAACTCTTCATCCATGAGATCGCCTTCGTCAACATCTGGCCAAATCAACAAGCCAGGTGAGTACTATGAAAGTACTCCCAAGACAGCTCGGACATAAGATATAACAAATGTAAACATGATGCATGTGAACAGATTAACAAGTGCACTCAGACAAAGGGACAATAATGCATGGGAAATAAAAGAGAAGTCGGGCGGTAGTCCTCCCGAAATCCCAAAATAAATACTGAGGGCCAAACGAGTGTCTGAATGACTCCTCGAGAGGAAAATACAAGAATAACAATGCCGCAGTCGGGCGTCAAGGCGACACCACATAAAGGGCTTATAATAGAATATAAAAGACAGTGCGTGCCATAGTCGGACGTCTGAGCGACATCACATAAAGGGCTTATATTGAAAGAATAAACAACAGTGCATGCCACAGTCGGACGTCTGAGCGACATCACATAAAGGGCTTATATCAAAAGTAAATAACAAGAGTGCCACAGTTGGACGTCTGAAGCGACATCACATAAAGGGCTTATATCAAAAGTAGATAACAAGAGTGCCACAGTCGGACGTCTGAAGCGACATCACATAAAGGGCTTATATCTTAACTCAATAATTCAGTAACTCAAGAATATAAACCATATCAAGTACGAAGTAAATAAAAGGTTAGTCCATCCACAGGAATAACAATTAAACTGGGTTTACCACTCAAGCTTGTTCACCGAGGATTTACCACGAGGATTGACATAGATAAGGATATACTGGCCATGGTCCTTGACCATAGATACGGTGACTTGGAAGGATTTGACTCTGCAGAGTTTGTACTTTAACCACAGCCAACGGATTTCAGTAGTCACGGGGACTAGTTCCGTTTACGGTGTTTTGGAAGAAACACATCTAACCAGTACACACCCATTCAACATTCCGAAGCCAGGAATCACCCTCGGCAACGTTCAAGATAAACTTTGAGATGGGGAGGCTACAACCTCGCGTAGCATGGGATCAAATTTATATACGCGCGCTCTAAGGGGTGCCCCCCTCTCGGTCCCAACCGGAAACACCCATGCCCCCTGACCGGATGACTGGCTTTAATCCAGGGCCATGGAACCCTCATCCCGGCCCCTCTATTTGGTGTGTACACGGAAAGAGGTTACCAACTTACTAAACCGTATTCTTGGCAGAAAACATGTGGCGGCACGGAAAGGGGAAGAACGATAACGTGACTCAGCCCACGTTAACGTCGGAGTTTATCGGATATCGTAAGGCTGGCATGCTACAACAATACCACCTTACTGCCTTTCATGTCACCACATGACTAGGCCATCTCTCATCAGAGATCACAGTAACTTTGGAGCACCCGGATAGTTGCCTTACATGCAACGAGATGCTCACCCATACTCATATGCCATACACAAACTATTCAAGCAGACATGCAAAACACCCGTCATATCAAAGGTTCGAACATGCTTGCCTGGTTCGGAGAAGTCGGAGTCTAGTTCAGCGAAGTTCGCGGCTCCGTCACATCTTCCGGAACCTACGGTATAGCGAAAACGTATACTAACGTGAAAATCAACGCGTGTATAAAAGTTGTCCCAAATTTTTTCCAAATAAATACTATAAAAAACTAGACAAAAATATAAGACTGTCAGAAAAAGAATCACTCAAAAATCACTTTTTATTAAAAAGTTATAAGGGCTTTTGTCCAGGGACTAATCTGTGATGAAACAGAAAAGAACCAGGGACTTAACTGAGAAAACAGAAAACGCTTCGGAAAGAAACGCGCCAGCCCAAAGGGAAAACGTATTTGCCCGAAGGCGCCAACAGAAAACACTTCGGGGGAGAGAAAGAAGAGAGGCTGACATGGGGGTCCCACATGTCAGGTTTAAAAAGTTCGCCGGCGCCCGAGGACTGCGGTGGTCGCCGGCGTCGAATCACGGCGAGGCAGGGAGATCGGAGTGTACCAAGAGCTTCAGCGTGTCCTTCCGCGTTGGTGGGTGGTGGACTCGACCGACGGAGAGCACTACGTCGACGGCGACACTTTCTCCGGCGGACGGCGGCTCGGGCGATGGTGGAGAACTCCGGTGGGTGCTGCAAACTCCGAATTGAAGCGCGGGTCAGGAGAGCAGATGCATAGGGAAGCTACTGGCAAGAGTTGAAGGGTGGAGGTGCACGCACGGGAGCGAATCGAGCTGGATCCCGTGGCGGGTCGCGGCGGCCGGAGTTGGGGAAGAAAGCTCTCCCGTGGCTCTACCAGTGGCTAGGCGTGGTCTAGGTGGAGTGCAGAGGTGGTGTGGGTACGAGTTGGAGCTCGGGGCCTCTATTTATAGACGGATCGAGGGAGTGGCCGTGAACGGGATCGCTCCGGCGAGAAATTACGGCGAGACAATGGCTTGGCAGGGGGCTTAAGTGGCCAGGCAGCATCAGTGAGGTGTACTGGTGTCGTTCCCCCGCTAATCTTGGTCGGTCTTGGCGTAATGGCGCCAGTCCTCGACGGGGTGGCCGTACGGGCACGGCGGCGGCAGAGAGCGCGCTCCGCGCCCAGCGGTTCACGACGAGGGTGGCAGCGCGCACTGGGGAGTTGGTGGCCACGCGGCGGCCTCCGGTGGCTTGGGCGGCGCTGGGTGGCGCCGTCTACGCTGCGCTCCTCTCTGGCGGCCGCAAAGCCGCCGCTGCCGTCGCTCACGGGGAGGCGCACCACCTCCTGCTCGTCGCCGACGTCCGCAAAGCTCCAGGGGATCGTGCGGCGTAGGAACAAGGGGGAGGGGACGGGGAGCAAGGCGACGCCGGTGCACTGGCGAGATCGACAACGGACACTGAAGAAACGACAGCAGTTTCAGACACTGTTAACTGAATTTGACTGAACATTATAGTAACAGTGTCAAAGCAGGTGTTTGATGAAATGATTTGGCAAGCAGAAAATTTTTCCTGGAGCTGGGACTTGGTGAGGTGACCTCTCAATGCACCCAGAGGCTGCCTGATTTTCCTCAGATTTTTAGGAGAAGGATTTGAATGAATTTCATCAAATTTGGCAAATCTGGTCCAAACTTGCAGCAAGTATAGTTTGAAATATTTGAACTGGAGACCAGTGGATCTTCATGGATCTTGGTTGAGGGTTCAAAGGACTAGCTAGGGAAATTGGTTTGGAGACAAAACTCAAAGCAGAAAGGGTAGCTCCTTTGTAAATCTCCAAGGATCAAGATAGAAGGCAGAAATTGTTTTTGATGAGAGTTAAATGGAAAAGAAATTTTGGGGAGGTTCAAACTGCTGGATTTGATGTGTATCATGATCCAAAGATGGGGAAAAGGTTATGGCAGTGGATTTCCACTTGGGTCATGGCAAGAGGAATTTTTGAAAAGGGGAGAAGATCACTCAAAATGCCCTAGGGCTATTTAAAAGATTTTTCAAAAGGAAATTTTCCCAAGGTGAAAAGGCATTTGGTTTGAGTCCAAATAAAAAGGGAAAACCTCCAAGACCAAAATCAAGCCTTGGGTGAATCCAAATAAAACACTTGCCATAAAAGAAAGTTTTTTTTTGAGAGGGTGGGTTCTTTAAAAGAAAATTTTAAATACCCTCCTCAAATAAAAATAAAAGTTTGAAAAATCCAATTAAAATTTTTGGGTGTCACTACACCTACCCCCTTAGGAAAAATCTCGTCCTCGAGATTTCTGTTGATCCTCAAATAGAGATGGGTACTCTGCCTGAAGAAAATCTTCCCTTTCCCATGTAGCTTCGTTCTCGGTGTGGTTGCTCCACTGAACTTTGAAAAATTTAGTTGTTTTCTGTCGGGTCCTCCGTTCAGACTCTTCCAATATCTTTACTGGCCGTTCTCTGTAGGTGAGATCTGGTTGCACATCAATGCTCTCATGAGAGACATGCTTTTCCGGGTTACTCATGCATTTCCTCAACTGTGAGACATGGAACACGTCATGGACGTCTGACAGCTCCTTGGTAGGTCTAGTTGGTAGGCTACTGTGCCTCTTCGTGCAATCACACAGAATTGTCCAATAAATCTCGGGGCTAGCTTCCCTTTAATTTTGAACCGTTGCAGGCCCCTCATAGGAGACACTCGTAGGTATACGGAGTCACCGGGTTCAAAGTTGACCTCACGATGTTTCTGATCATAATAGCTCTTCTGCCGGCTATGGGCTGTCTTGAGTCTGTCCATGATCTGTTTAACCTTCTCCTCGGCCTCCTTGAGCATGTCTGGGCCGAAGATACGACTGTCACCTGTTTCTGACCAATTCAGTGGGGTACGACACCTCCGTCCGTACAATGCTTCAAAGGGTGCCATTTCCAGGCTGGCCTGGTAACTGTTGTTGTAAGCAAACTCGGCATACGGCAAACTTTCTTCCCAACTGGATCCATATGTGAGCACACAGGCTCTCAGCATGTCTTCTAAGATTTGGTTTACGCGTTCCGTTGGTCCATCAGTCTGAGGGTGGTACGCTGTACTGAATGCTAGTTGCGTGCCCAGAGCTTGTTGCAGGTGATCCCAAAATTTAGAGATGAATTGAGTGCCTCGGTCGGATATTATAGTTTTTGGGACTCCATGCAGACAAACTATACGAGAGAGATATAGCTTGGCTAGCCTTTGTGTGGAGTAGGTCGTCTTTATGGGAATGAAATGGGCTACCTTGGTTAGCCTATCTGTGATGACCCATATGGCATCATTACCGCGTTGTGATCGAGGTAGTCCGATGATGAAGTCCATTCCAATCTTATCACATTTCCACTCCGGTATCCTGTTTGGCTGGAGTAGCCCTGCTGGCTTTTGATGCTCGGCTTTGATGCGCTGGCATGAATCGCAACAAGCAATAAATGTGGCTATATCCCTTTTCATACCGTGCCACCAAAATCTTTCCTGAATGTCTTTGTACATTTTGGTTCCTCCGGAGTGGATCGAGTATGGAGCGGTGTGGCTCTCGGTTAGGATTTGTTGCTTGAGTTTTTCAATGTTAGGTACGCAAAGTCTGTCCCCGTACCATAATATCCCTTCACTGCCTGTGACGAACTCTGAAGCCTTGCCAAGGCTCATTTTCCTCTTTATTCCTTCGATGCTGGGGTGCCCTTGCTGAGCCTTCTTGATTTGTTCCACGAGGGTGGGATGTATCTCCAGATTCGATATGGTGCCCTCAGAGACTAACACCATGTTGAGTCTAGCGAACTCCTGCTGAAACTCAGGCCTCAAGTCTTGCGGACTGTCGTTGTCTGGGCTGGGGTTCCGACTAAGAGCATCTGCCACTACATTAGCTTTCCCGGGATGGTAGTGAATGCCGACATCATAGTCCTTGACCAATTCCAACCAGCGTCGTTGGCGTAAATTTAGCTCTGGCTGCGTGAAAATATATTTAAGGCTCTTATGGTCCGTATATACTTCACAACGATTTCCCAACAGAAAGTGCCTCCACTCCTTGAGTGCATGGATGACCGCGGCTAGCTCCAAGTCATGAGTTGGATAATTTTCCTCATGCTTCCGTAGTTGCCTGGAAGCATATGCGACAACTTTGCCATCCTGCATCAGCACACATCCGAGGCCCTTCCGGGATGCGTCACAATATACTTCAAAACTCTTGTGTATGTCTGGCACAGTTAAGACTGGTGCGGTGGTTAGTTTCTTCTTGAGCTCTTGGAAGCTTTTCTCGCATGCTTCCGTCCATACAAACTTCTTGTCCTTCTTGAGCAACTGTGTCATTGGTTTTGCCACAGTGGAGAATCCTTCAATAAATCTCCGGTAATATCCAGCCATTCCCAGGAAACTTCGCACATCTGTCACGTTGGCTGGTGGCTTCCAGTCAAGTATGGCTTTGACTTTCTCTGGGTCTACGGCCACGCCTTCTTGGGTTAATATATGGCCTAGGAAACCAACTTGCCTTAGCCAAAATTCACACTTGCTAAATTTGGCGTACAACTGATGTTTCCTTAATTCTCCCAAAACAATTCTGAGATGCTCAGCATGCTCTTCTGGTGTCCTTGAGTAAACCAGAATATCGTCAATGAACACTACAACAAATTTGTCCATAAATTTCATAAACACTTTGTTCATGAGGTGGACGAAATACGCGGGGGCGTTCGTTAATCCAAATGGCATTACTGTGAACTCATATAACCCATATCTGGAAGTGAATGCTGTCTTAGGGATATCTTCTGTCCGTACTTTCAGTTGATGATATCCCGATCTTAAATCAATCTTTGAGAACACCTTGGCTTGTGCGAGCTGGTCGAACAAATCATTTATCCGTGGCATCGGATATTTGTTTTTGATGGTGACCATATTGAGAGCTCGATAGTCTATACACAATCTCAGTGTCCCATCCTTTTTCTTGGCGAACAGCACTGGTGAACCCCATGGTGAGGAGCTGGCTCGAATAAAACATTTGTCCAATAATTCCTTTATCTGCTTCTTCAACTCTACCAATTCTGAGGGTGCCATTCTATAAGGTTTCTTATAGATGGGAGTGGTGCCAGGTGCTAGTTCAATGCAGAACTCTATCTCTCGGTCTGGTGGCATGCCTGGTAGTTCTTCAGGGAATACGTCTGGAAACTCGCACACCACTGTAACTTTTCTTAATTCTGAAATGTCCACTTTGTTAAATTTTGGTTGCCGTGACCGTGGTCTTTCTTGAGCGGTGACCTTTATTGTCTTGCCGTGATGATGAGTGAGAATCACAGTCCGATTGAAACAGTCAATAAATCCTTTGTTGGTGGTCAACCAGTCCATCCCTAGGATGACATCCAGTCCTTTATTTTCCAACACGATGAGATTAGCTTGGAACTTTAGTCCTTCGAACTCAATGATCACTCCTTGGCAGTAACTCTGAGCGATCTGCTTATTTCCGGGGGACTTGATGATCATAGATTTTTCCAAGGGAAGTATCGGAAAACCATGTTGCAAAACAAAACTCTTTGAAACGAACGAATGGGAAGCTCCAGAATCAAACAAAACCGTGGCAGGTACTGTGTTGATAGGGAACGTACCAAGCATGATGTCTGGGGCATTCTGCGCTTCTTCCCTGGTCACATGGTTCAGGTGACCCTTCCTGTGGTTGTTGCTGGGGTTGAAATTGTTGTGCTTGGGGGCTGGATTGTTCCCACCATTGTTCGGCTTGGGGGCCGCGTTCCTCGGCTTTGGGCACTGTTTGGCATAGTGCCCCTCTTCACCACAAGCGTAGCAAGTGACCCCTGGACGGTACATGAAGTCCTTGTCCCTTGAATGGAACTGCCTGGTTGGCTTTAGGTCAGTAGTCGTGGATTTCCTTGCTTCAGTACTCGGGACCTCAGTCCTGCTTCGGTTGTTGCGAGCAAGAGTTGTCTTGTCCCTCTTTCGTTTACGGATATCCTCCAGGCTACGGCGCTCATTCTCCAAGGTAATGGCCTTGTCAACCAGAGTTTTAAAATCCGGGAAAGTGTGTACAACCAGTTGGCATCTTAGAGCCGGTGCTAGGCCGTCCAAGAATTTCTCCATCCTCTTGTTCTCAGTCATATGCTCGTCGTAGGCATAACGAGATAGCTGGGTAAACTGGCCGTTGTATTCGGTCACTGACATGCCTCTCTGCTTGAGGTCATCAAATTCTCTCTTCTTGATTTTTATGATGCTCCTGGGGATGTGTGCCCCACGAAAGCCTTCCTTGAACTCCTCCCAGGTGATGTTGTGTTCACTGGGGTGCATGTGTAGGAAGTTTTCCCACCATGCTGCAGCTGCTCCAGTAAGGTAGTGGGGTGCATAAAGCACCTTCTCATGATCTAAACACTGCGCAATAATTAGCTTCCTTTCGATATCACGAAGCCGATCATCGGCTTCAAGTGGCCTATCAGTATGAGCAAATGTTGGAGGGCGAGTCTTCTGTAATTCAGACAACTTGGAGTGTGGTTGATAGGGCTCGCGGTGGTTTCCCATATTGATGACGTGATTCATCATCTCTTGGTGCTGTTGCTGGCTTTGTTCAAAAAGACGGCATACTTGAGATAAGGCCGCTTCGCTGTCCTGTTGACTAGACTGTCCCTGAGTGAAGTTGTTGCTGGTCTGTGTCCCATAAACTTCTTCTGGCTGATTGGGCATGGAACGAGTCCACGGACGAGACATTTTCCACTCTGGGGTATTTTTTAGCAAAACTCATAAGAAGAACTGTGTGGCACAAGGAAAATCTTGCAAAGGCAAAAATTTAAAAGACCTCAAGATTTTTCAAGAAAATACAAACGATTTCGCTCAGAGTAATGACTGCTTAAACACGAATCTTACACGCGAAACGCAAACGTACGATACATCACTCAGGATGTGCGTACACATTCCTGACATGTTATTAAAGCTAGCACAGCTCTCCGGAAAGCAGCGTACACAACTACTACAAGCATAAGCACATGAAACACAACATACATGCAGACATAACGCGCGGCTACTCGGCGCACTCAGTCGGAGATGGTGACGATGTCCTTTCCCTTGTCGAGGGCAAGACTCAGCGGTGCAGGAGAATCAACCTCCACGTCCTCCCTAGCAGGCTCCAGGCGCGTCGCACTGCGCTGCGGTGATGGCGTGGGAGCGACAGGCGGCAGTGCGGGTGCGGCAGGCGGTGCAGCACTGACTGGAGTAGGGGCGATGACTCGGCCGAACTCCTTAGTGGTAGGCAGACGGCGAGCAGTGGCCAAAATGGCCGGTGCATAAGATGCTGAGGATGAGACGAATGTCGGAGGCGGTGCCGTGAGGAGAAGCTCCTTCCTGCTGGCAGGACCGCCCCGGACTAAGTCCATGCGGGCAGCCACAAGATCGTCCACGAGGTTGTCGAAAGACTCCTCCAGAGCCTTGAGATACTCCACAACCATCTCGGTGGCTTCATCTCGCTCTCCCCTATGGCAGGCGAATGCATAGTGACAAGTATATGGCACATGGCATGGGAGGTAGCGGTAGCGACGAGTCTTCATCATAGGAAGAATGTCCCGAAGGCGATCTATCGCCTCACGGGCAGCCATATGCATGGCATGCCTCTCCGTAGGCATGGCCCTTCCCACAAAACGGAAGTGGCGAGACGCGGAACGTCCTCCCTTGAATTGCACCACGGCCTGGTGCATAGACACGTCGTCGCTGAGCTTGTGCTGATAAAGCATGAACTCCGGACGAGTCGCTGGCCCGATCGCGAGTTTGGTGATGGAGACGAGGAGTTTGATAAACCCCTCGGGCACATTAGTGAACACCGAGTCTCGCAGTTGCTGCCAGCCATCTACAAAAGTAGGCAAAAATTCTGAGTAGTCATGTCATAAATTTATGATGACCAACAGAAAAATTAGCTACAATTGCAAAATGCTGAAAAAGCACAAAAGACGCTAATAACCGATTAGCGAGCGCACCTAGTGGCTTCCTACAGTCAGCCTGGCTCTGATACCAAGCTTGTCACGACCGGTTTTCCAATAAAAATATTTATTGAGAGACCGATCCCTTTTTCGGACCAGTAGAGAAGAATTCCTTCTTACTGGTAGACAAAATCTTGATCACAGAAGAAAAATACCAGGAGTACTGAATACAATACAAAGTTGAGCGGAGACTGCTCAACAATTTATTACAAACACGCCAATAATACATAAAGGCGGATAGGGTGGAAAATCTACTGACTCACGATAAAAGTGGCGGTGGTTATATCACAGCGAAGTGGGTGATATGACTCCTGAAAACTAACAGCTCTTCGAGCGTCGGAGTGAGGCTCGAGGAGACTTATTGTGGGTGGCGGAAGCGTATATGATACAAGTGACCAATATCCAGGATCGCACGGGACTGACTGGGACTCCTCTAGGCGTCGGACTCACTATCAAACTCTTCATCCATGAGATCGCCTTCGTCAACATCTGGCCAAATCAACAAGTCAGGTGAGTACTATGAAAGTACTCCCAAGACAGCTCGGACATAAGATATAACAAATGTAAACATGATGCATGTGAACAGATTAACAAGTGCACTCAGACAAAGGGACAATAATGCATGGGAAATAAAAGAGAAGTCGGGCGGTAGTCCTCCCGAAATCCCAAAATAAATACTGAGGGCCAAACGAGTGTCTGAATGACTCCTCGAGAGGAAAATACAAGAATAACAATGCCGCAGTCGGGCGTCAAGGCGACACCACATAAAGGGCTTATAATAGAATATAAAAGACAGTGCGTGCCACAGTCGGACGTCTGAGCGACATCACATAAAGGGCTTATATTGAAAGAATAAACAACAGTGCATGCCACAGTCGGACGTCTGAGCGACATCACATAAAGGGCTTATATCAAAAGTAAATAACAAGAGTGCCACAGTCGGACGTCT